>NC_087574.1:5537483-5582483 GCF_036250125.1 Pseudopipra pipra
TGCCCCTCTCATTGGTGGACGGCGGCGGGGGGGGGGGGCTCGCGCGCCATTGGGCGAAGGAGATGCCACTCAAATCGCCCGGAGGGGTGTGGGGGGGCGAGCCGCAGCTCTTCACGCTTCTCCTCCCTGATTGGCCCTGGCGGCGCCGAGCGCGAGGGCCGCCCGCGCGCCCATTGGGTCGCCCCGCCTGCCCATCCGGGCGGTGCCGCGAGGTGGCGGGAGCAGCGCCCCTCCGCCGCCTCCCCATTGGGCGACCGCTCCCTTCTGCGGGCGCTGATTGGCGGCGGCGCCGCTGCGGGGCGGGCGGGGCGGGAGGAGGGAGGGAGGGGGGGGGGTGGTTGAAGGCCGGGGTGGGGAGCTGGAGCGGCGGCGGCGGCGGGGCCGGAGCGGAGCCCCCGGCGGGTACCGTGGAGGGAGAGGGTGGAGCGCGAGGGGGAGGCTGGAGCTGTGCGGGGGCGGCCGAAGGTGCGAAGAGGGTTGGGGGGGGGGGGCGTGGCGGCGGCGGCGGCGGGGACGGCGCGGCGCTGAGGGGGGAGAGCGGCCCGGGCCGCGCGCGCGCGCGGGCGGGCGGGGCGGGTCACGTGGCGCGCGGGGAGAGGGTCACGTGGAGCGCGCGGGGTCTTAAAGGGCCCCCGCGACGCGTTTTGGGGGGGGGGGACACGGGGGGTACTCGGGGGGACATTGGGGACCCCCCTCATTGCTCGGGATCCCCCCCTCCCTCATTGCCGGGACACTCCGTGCTCGGGCTCCCCCTCCCTGGGGTCTGGGGCCGCTCCCCGGCCGAGGGGAGAGGTGGTAGCGGGGCGGGCCCCGGGTGGTCTTTCATATGGGAAAACCCCCCCTGTGGAGCGGCTGGAAAACTGGGCTTAAGGAGGGGGAGAGCGAAAAGGGAGCCGGATTCCTTGGGAGAGCGGGAAGTTGACGCGCCGGCCTAAGAATAGCTCGGGGAGGGGAAGCGCCGTCGCCGAAGGTAACTCCGCTTCCCAGCGAGATTCCCTGGGTTTTGCAGGGAGAAGGCGGCGGGGGAGCGGGGCCCGCGCACGGGGTGGTGCCGCGGTGCGTTACCGTGTTTGCTCTCTGGTTACAGTTCAGCCGCTGATGAAATCGCAGCCGGGAGCGGAGGAGTCTTTGGACCTTCCCATGGTCGGGACCTTTGACTCATAAAAGGCTCCTTCAAAAGGCTTCGGGAGCAGAAGAAGGGAAGGAAGAGCGGCCGGAGAAGGAGCAGAGCCCGACCTGGAGCGTGGGGAATTAGGGGGGGAGAGAGGAAGGCGCTGTATGTGGAGTTTTTGGACAGTAAGTCACATGGATTTTTATATCTCTGGGTGACAAAACACAAAGGGAAAGGGGAGGGTGGAGCTGCCGGGGAGAGCTGTTGCTTCTGGAGGTTTAAACCTTTGATTTCCTTGGTTTTTTCAACCACCCAGCCCCAGAATTTTTACGGCAAAACAAAGCCCTCCTGAACCAGAAATCCTTGCCCGTTCCTAAACATCCTCGGCCACCCTTGAAACTTTTATTTTGCTTTCTCTGGCGCTGCCCTGAACGCCAATCACCCCTTTATTTTGCTTGCTTGAAAGTGGGGCAGAGCAAAGCCAAACCCAACCAACCTGTTGGTGTGGAGGCTTCGCCCGCCGCCGGCAGCTTCTTGTTGTTGTTGTTGTTCATTCCCAAACATTCCACCTGTTTTGTTGTTTTGTTTTTTGGTTTTTTTTTCCCTTCTCTCTCCTCCACCAGAGATGCTTTCTCTGAAGAAATACTTCACCGAAGGCCTCATCCAGTTCACCATCCTGCTCAGCCTCATCGGGGTCCGTGTGGACGTGGACACCTACCTGAATTCCCAGCTCCCTCCTCTGCGGGAGATCATCCTGGGCCAGAGCTCTGCCTACACCCAGACCCAGTTCCACAACCTGAGGAACACCTTGGATGGCTATGGCATCCACCCAAAGAGCGTGGACCTGGACTATTACTTCACCGCCCGCCGGCTGCTCAACCAGGTGAGGGCCCTGGACAGGTTCCAGGTGCCCAGCACCGAGGTCAATGCCTGGCTGGTGCACAGGGATCCCGAGGGATCCGTGTCTGGGGGCCAGCCCAGCGCCGGCTCCGGCCTGCAGGATGGCGGCAGCGCCGAGACCGGGGTGAGGGAGAGCGGAGCCGAGCAGGGATTCGGGGAGGAACTGGAGGATTTGGGAGCCGTGGCCGCGCCGGCGAACGGAGACCTCACCAAGGAGGTAGGGAAGAGCTGCTTTTCCCGGGAAAAGTTCGGGGGGGAAGCTGTTTAAAGCTGGGATTTGGGAGCTTTCTGGTGCACGCCCAGCGAGCAGGACGGGACGTTGTGTGTGTTTGGCACTTAGGGAAAGTGTGTCCCTGCTCGGGAATGTCGCAATCCTGGATCCTGGCTCGGTGTCAGCGCTCCGGGGGTAATTCCAGGGGAAATTCCAGGGCGGTTTTTTCCCCCCCACCACTTTTTTGTTTGGTTAATTCTGGGTTGAAAGGAAGAGTGAAAAGAGGGGGAAGGGGGTTTGGGGGCAGCAGAGCTCTCGTGACTCAGTGTTGGGCAATGGAGCAATCCAGCTGGGGAATAAACAGGAGCAGTTGGGAAAGAGCCCCAGCCCAGGTGTGGAGCAGGTGGTTGGGTTACTTGGCTGGAGCCCGGCCAGGATTCGTGATCCCTGGCTCAGTTTTCCTCCCAGCTGGGTGGGGAGAAGTGAACTGGAAGGGGGCTGATTTCTCCTGCCCCAGCACAACCTTTGGGATGCAATTCCAGGCTCTTGGAGAGCTGCTGGTGTGGCTTTGGCTCCGTGGAGCGTGAGGGGGTTGTCAGGGGTGATCCATGTCCTTGAGTCTTCCCAGGATCGTGGAGAGGGATCAGTGGTGACCTGTGGCCTCAGGTCCTTCCAGGGTTAGTGGTGATTCCAAACCTTGGGTCCTTCCAGGATGGTGGGGGGGGGTCAGTGGTGATTCCCGGCCTCGGGTCCTTCCAGCGTCGCTCCAGCGTCTCCCAAGTCGTGGCTGGGCGTGGGAAGAGTGGAATTTGAGCCGGGCCAGCCCTGTCCCTGCAGGAGGGGAGGGCAGCTGGATGCTGGGAGCTGTTGTCATGTGGCTCCAGTGCAGCAGCAGGCAGGGAATGGGAATGGGGCGTGGGAATGGGTGTGGGAAGGGGTGTGAGCGCCGCAGAGACAGAGGTGATGCTTGCTTTGGGTCTGGGATTGATGGATGAGCAGCAGGATCCTTCCCTGGGAATGGTGTCCTGATTGGACCTGCAGGTTTTCCATGAGTTTTCCCAGGAGGGTCTCCTGGCTCTGCTGGGCTGTGGGATCGAGGGGGAAAATCCCATTCTGGGTTGGGAAGTGACCTTGGAGGTGTCAGACGGTCACAGAACACCGAGGCCAAACCTTCCCACCTTGTGCTGCTTCCCTGGGAGTGGAGAGAGGCAGTTCCCTGCCTCGGGAATGGCGAAGGATGTGATGAAATGCCCTGTGCAAGGTCACTCCTGGAAGGCTCCGTCGTCCTTCCCGAGGCTGCCGTTCCTGGCTGAGGGCCTGGGGAGCCTTCCCAGGGCCGGGTGGGATCTGATTTTAGGGAGGAACGTTGCGGATTTGGGAGGTGAAGGCTGGTGGCTCCTGTTTTCCAGAGGCCTCTGTGCAGCTGCATCCCGGGCCGTGCTGGGAATGAACCTCCCGGCCGGGCTGGGAATCTCCTCCGGGGCAGGGTGTGAGATCTGCAGCTCCCGGGCTTTGCAGCATCCCTGCTCCTCCCGGGTGGCTCTTTGCCACGTTTTCCCCCCAAGCCCCTGGATGGACAGGAGGGGAGGGTGTTGTTGCCAGGGCCCAGCTCCAGGAAATCCCGTCTGGCTCCCACGTCACTCCAGTCACACCATCCCTGTGCCCTCCTCCCCCGGGGCCAGCCAGACCCAACTCGCTGCTGCCACGCTCCAAACCAGCCTTGTTTTGGGGGGTTTTTGGGGGATTGTTTTTCCCTCGGTTTTGGTGTCTTTGTCCCCATCCTTGACTCCCTCCCCCAAACCTTTCCAAGGGGAATATCCCGGGAACTCTGCAGCTCCCTGGGAGGCACCTGCAGGGCCTGGGGCGGGTGATGATGATCTGCAGATGGCTCCAGGGCCGGGCTTTAAATTTTTCCATGACTTTCCCTGGCACATTGCGACTCCCTGGGCCAGGCACGACCTTGCCTGGGAGTTGGGGGGGGGAGGAATATGGCTGATTATAAATAATTTTGGGAATGCTGCGGAGGGGCATTTTTTTTTTGGGCGTTGCAGTTGCGAAATACAGAAATACGGAATCCAGTTATTTTATCCCACGGATAAAACAAACAGACAAACAAACAAGAATTAAAAATAATAATAATAAAAAAATGCCCGTTTTGATCCGGGGTGGCCGCCGGGTTTAAAGACAAAGCTGGGATTTAATCCCGGGCGCTTCCCTCTGCAGCATTGGGGGTGGGGAGGGCGGGAGGCTCCGTGCCCGCCCGGGGCCCGTTTCCACAACACCCGGGGATAAAAATACGCGGCCGCGGGACATGTGATGAGCTGCGGGGGCTCAGCCCTGCGCCCCCCCCCCCTCTTCCCCCTCGGCGTGGGGGGGGATCTCCTTACACTTGGCCTTGGCTCTGGTTGGGAAGGGGGGCTGTGCTGTGGTTACCGCCGGGGTTTGCCGGGACGGTCTGAGGAGGGAGGGAGGGTGAAGGGGGTTTTTGGGAGAGGGGGGGAGGGAGTGAGGAGCGCCCGGGGGTCTCACTGGGGGAGTTGCGGGGGGCGACATTGGGGTCGCCCCCTGTGGGTCGGGGTGTCCCGGGGGAAGCAGCCAAGGTGACCCCGCGCTGGGTGCCCTCCCTGCTGCCCTCCCCGCGCCCGGGGGGTCGCGTTCCCCCCCCCCCAATTCCTCATTTTGGGGGGGGATTTGGGGTTTTTTGGGGGGGGGGGGCGGCCCCGCTGCGCCAGGGCGGGGGCGTGGCCCGGGGGGCGCTGATTGGCTGAGCGGGCGGCCCCCGCGGGCGCTGATTGGCTGCGGCCACCGCCCCGGGGGGCGGGGCGGGGCGGAGAGGGCGTGGCCGGCGGCGCCGCATCCCGGCGGGGAGGGGCGGGGCTTGTGCCGGGGTGGGCGGGGCTTGGCGGCCGCCGCAGCCGGGAACGGGCGGGGGGGGGTTTGGGAAGCGGGGGGGGAGCCCCTCCCGGTCCCTCCCGAGCCCCTCCCGGCCCCGCCGCAGCCACAGCAGCAGCATCCGCCGCACCGGGGGCGGGGGGGGCACCTGTGGCCGGTGGGGCGGAGCGGAGCGCGGTTCCCCCCCCCCGCCGCTGCCGCCGCCGCCGCCGCCGCCCCGGCCGGCGATGCGTGAGCGGCACCGCGCCCCGGCCAACCCGCCCCGCCGCCTCCTCCTCCTCCTCCTCCTCCTCTTCCTCCCCCGGGGACCATGATCGGCGTGCGCCGCGGCCCGGGCGGCAGCTGGGGACATGAGAAAGGTACCGGGGGGGGACACACCGGGAGGGGGCTGCGGGGACCCCGGGAAGGGTCCGGCGGCGGCGGCGGCGGCTGCTCAAGTTGCATCAGGTGGGTGGGAATGCGGGGATTTTCCTGCCACCCCACCCCTTATGCAAATGGCCGGGATGGCACCACGGGCTGATGCAAGGCGGGCACGGCGCAGCCACCGCCGCGACGCGGGCCCGGGCGGCCCCCGCCGCCTCCCCCGGCGGCGGGCGGGCGGCCATGGGCGGCGGGGAGGGCAGGGCCGGCCATGCGGAGCCCGCAGAGCCGCTCCCGGGATCCCCGCGGGGCGCTGGAGCCCCGGCAGGAGCAGCGCGGGGCTCCCCGGGTGGGCTGCGGGCTGGGGTACGGGGGGGAAAGGGGGGGGTGGGGAGAGGGGGTGGGACCGCTGGGTGGGGACCCCCCCCCAGCGCAGGGGCTGAAGGAAATGTGGTCTGTCTTGCAGGACATCGATTTGATTGACATCCTGTGGAGACAGGATATTGATCTCGGCGCTGGGCGAGAGATTTTTGACTACAGCCACCGGCAGAAAGAGAGCGAAGTGGACAAAGAGCTGAGCGATGGGAGGGAGCGCGGGGACAGCTGGAGGAGTGCAGGGAATGAGGTCTTGGATAGAAACCTGCTAGTTGATGGAGAGACCGGGGAGAGTTTCCCTGCGCAGGTAACGCCCCCGGGCCGGGCTCTGCTTGGGGGCCTCCGTGGGGGCCGCTCGGAGCTGCAGCAGCAGGGTTGGCCCAGGTGGGCGACAGGATTTGGCGCTGGCGAGGCCAGGGCAGGGCTGGCCCCGCGTGTCCCCGTGTCCCCGGCAGCCGCAGAGTCCCCTCAGCCCTGTGGCGAGTCCTTGCGTGGCAGGAGGCAGGGGAGAGGCTCTCCGGCGCGTTCCCGTTCCCTGGAGCAGCAGGATGGAGCACTGGGTGGGGCCTCTGGCTCTTTTTTGGATGCGCTGTAATAAAGCCCTGCTGGAAGGAGCTCGTTCCCTCAGCACCACCTTCCCCGAATCCCGAGGCTACGGTTCCCTGTGTTTCCTTCCCCCCCAGGTGCCCGGTGCGGAGGATCAGACAGCCCTGTCCCTGGAGGAGTGCCTTAGGCTGCTGGAGGCCACCTTCCCTTTCGGGGAGAACTCGGAGGTGAGCGGATGGGGCGGATCCAGGGGCTCTCCCTGCCTCACCCACCGGGATTTCGGTGCCTCCAGCATCTTTCCCGCAGCGAACCGGGCTTGGCCGCTCCGGAGGCTCCTTGAAACCACCCAAGGAGGGGGTGGGCCACCATTAATTAAAGCCTCCTGGCTTTGCTCCTCGTTAGCCCGTGGCAAGGCAGGGAGGAGCAGGCAGGCCGTGGCCGGGAGCAGCGGGAAGGGCGCCGGGCTGGGGAGTGGCTGCAGTGCCGAGGCTCCAGCCCTGACTCCCCTCACGTGCTCAGTTCCCAGCTGCGGATGTCTCCGCCCTGAGCGAAGCCGTCCCCGGGCAGAGCCGGGCCCCGGGCGGCCCCCCCACCCTGCTGTCCCCCCTCCTGGCCGAGAACGAGTCGCCCTTCGACCTGGAGCAGCAGTGGCAGGACCTCATGTCCATCATGGAGATGCAGGTGAGCCCCGGCAGAGGGACGGGAAGGGCTTTGTCCCCCCAGGTGCTCCGTGAGTCTGGGTGTGGTGACGCCGTGGTGGCCCCGTGGCCCGTCTGCTGCAGCCGGATGGGGGGAGCTCCTTCCAGCCTGGAACGTCGTCCTGTCCTTCACCGCTGTCCCCGCGTCTCTTCCAGGCCATGGAAGTGAACTCCACGACGGGCGAGAGCCTGTTCGGCGGCACCGGCGGAGACCTCCTGGCGTCCAACTACAGCCTGGCCCCCGGCACCCCCATCAACCAGAACGTGAGCCTGCATCAGGCCTCGCTGGGCAGCTGCTCCCAGGACTTCTCCCTCTTCAGCTCCGAGATCGAGAGCCCCTCCATGGCGGGCGGCTCGGCCCTGCTGCAGCTGACGCCGGACAACTCCACCGGCCTCAACAGCACCTTCGGCTCCACCAACCTGAGCGGGATCTTCTTCCCGCCCCAGATGAACAGCACGGGCAACGAGACGGCCGGGCCCGAGCTGCCCGACCCGCTGGGAGGGCTCCTGGACGAGGCCATGCTGGATGAGATCAGCCTCATGGACCTGGCCATCGAGGAGGGCTTCAACCCCGTGCAGGCCTCGCAGCTGGAAGAGGAGTTCGACTCCGACTCAGGTCTTTCCCTGGATTCTGGCCACAGCCCCGCTTCTCTGAGCAGCTCGGAAGCCTCGTCCTCCTCGTCCTCTTCCTCCTCGTCCTCGTCCTCCTCCTCGTTTTCCGAGGAAGGGGCCGTGGGCTACAGCTCCGACTCGGAGAACGTGGACTTCGAGGAAGCGGAAGGGGCGGTGGGATACCAGCCGGAGTACAGCAAGTTCTGCCGCATGAGCTACCAGGACCCGGCCCAGCTCCATTACCTGCCTTACCTGGAGCACGTTGGCCACAACCACACCTACAACATGGCCCCGGGGGCCCTGGATCCCGAGGAGCCCAAACTGCCCGGCGGCGGCGGCAAGAAGAGCGGCGGCCCCAAGGAGAAACCGTCCGAGTTCCTGGACAAGCAGATGAGCAGGGACGAGCACCGAGCCAGGGCCATGAAGATCCCCTTCACCAACGACAAGATCATCAACCTGCCCGTGGAGGAGTTCAACGAGCTCCTGTCCAAGTACCAGCTCAGCGAGGCCCAGCTCAGCCTCATCCGCGACATCCGCCGGCGCGGCAAGAACAAGATGGCGGCGCAGAACTGCCGCAAGAGGAAGCTGGACACCATCCTCAACCTGGAACGGGACGTGGAGGACCTGCAGCGCGACAAGTCCAAACTGCTCAGGGAGAAGGTGGAGTTCCTCAAGTCCATCCGGCAGATGAAGCAGAAGGTGCAGAGCCTGTACCAGGAGGTGTTCGGGCGGCTGCGGGACGAGCAGGGGCGGCCCTACTCGCCCAGCCAGTACGCGCTGCAGTACGGCAGCGACGGCTCCGTCCTGCTCATCCCCCGCGGCCCCGCCGAGCCCCAGCCCCGGCGCCAGGACCGCAAGCAGAAGGACCGCAGGAAGTGAGGGGCGAGGGGAGAGAAGCAGGAGCGGGGACGCTTCGCCACGAAGGGGAGAGAGAGAGAGAACTGGAGAAGGGCTGAGCCTGGAAGTAACTTTTAGAGGAACTTTCATGCCTTCTTATCCGATATATCTTCTCAACCACGCACCGGGGGGGAACTGGCGCTGCCGGACGCTGCGGGAGCCGCGGGGGGGCCGAGGTTTTTTGTGGGGGTTTGGAGGGGACGAGAGGAGGAGCCCCCCCTGCGCTGCCCGGCCCGGAGCCTCCCGCAACCCGGGATCCTTGGAGCGCAGGGACGAGCTGGCAAACGCTGCTGGGGAGGTTGGCAGAGGTGGAAAACAAAAAAAAAAAAACAAACTACTGTTAGGAACTGGCTTTAAGTAAGAAAAGAAATTTAAGCGGATGAACTTAAAAAAAAAAAAAAAACAAAACAAAAAAAACAAAACACAAAACAAGTTATAGGAGAGACGTTTTTTCTGAACTTCCAAAGTTCTGTGATTTCAGGTAGTTGGATTTTTGGGGTTTTTTTTGGTTTTTTTCTTCCTCTTTTTTTTTTTTTTTTTTTTTTGTTTCTTTTTTTTTTTTTATCCTTTCCTTTTTTTCCTGAACCCGTTTTTGCCATCGGTGTGTGTGATTCAATCCGACTCGATTCCAGATTAACCAACATCCCTTCCCTAGATCAGACCAGTGCACACGTGGAAACACAAACAGTGGTGTGAATTCCGTTAACCCTTTCCAGCCTGAGGGAGCTCAGAGCAGGGGGGGGAAACACCGTTCCCAGGGGATGGGAGAACCAGCCTGGCAGGAAAGCTGGGAGGAGGAGGAGCTGTGATGCCTCGGGAAGGGCAGAGAGGGACTGGAGAGGGTTAAGGGATCCAGCAGGATCCGTGTCCCCAGCGCCCTCGGAGCACGCAGAGCCTGCATGCCAACCCTGGCTTCTCCCACTGACTGCCTGGGGAGGGATCTGGGGGGGCCTCCAGGGCCCCCAACAGCACAAGGGGAGCGGTGAAATCCCGCTCCCAATCCCAGCCCAGGCCGTGGGTTGTCACTTAGAGCCTTAGGCAGCTGTAGGTCCCTGCCCCGTAACCGCGCTTGGGTTTTCTGGGGCTTCAGCCCCCCCCTTTTTTTTTCTCCTCCCCTTTAGGGTCTAGAAGTGCTTGTGTTGAGTAAAAAAAAAAAAACAAAAACAAAAAGGGAGAGAAGCCCAAACGTTCAAAGCTGCTCAGTGTTCTCTTTGCCATAAAGATTCCGTGTAACCGTGTGATCACATTATAGGATTCTCTTCTGTCCCAAGGTGTTGGTCTGACTTCCTTTGTTTTCAGGAGGGGGGTGGGGGTAGTGCCTTGATCACTGTCGGTCTCTGCAGAGAGACCATCCTAGAAGCTGTATTTCCATATAGCACAGCTGGGAGTGTTCGGACTTTACCAGCAACAGAAACAAACAAACAAAACGAAACAAACAAACAAAAAAATGCTTAAAAAAAAAAAAAACGACGAAAAAATGGCTTTTCCGAGCCAGTCCTGTGCACGGGATCCAGGGGAGAGGGAGGACTCGGGTGGTCACTCAAGGGAAGGACACCTGGAGAGGCAGGAGGGAGGCCTGGAGCAGCTGCTCGCTGGGCCACGTGTGTCCAAGGGCGCTTCCTCCAGGTTTTTGGGAGAAGCATTTGGATCTGGGAGTGCACTGAGGGGTGGTTGGGACCCGCCGAGGCCCCGGTGGGCTCGTCCACCCCCGATTCCCGGGATCCTGACGCGCGAGACGAAGCACAAAGTGGTGGAGCTGTGGGTGTGGGGAGGTTGGAAGGGAGGCCCTGTGCGTATGTTTTAAATTATTTTTTCCTCTTAGAAAAAAAACTTTTTTCTTTGAATGATCTGTGAACCTGTCAGGGAAAGAAGAGAGATTGTGTGAGCACAGGACAAAAATAAAAACGGCTTATTCACTGTACCACCCTCGGCTCCAGGGGTTTTTATTGGATATTTGGATGATTAAACATGGCAGGGAAACCAAGCAGGGACCTTCTTCCCCCCCACCACAGTAGCTCCTGGCTCAGGGCTGGGAGCAGCTCCAGTTCCAGCAGTGGGTTGGGAGGAGGGAGTCGCTGTCGTCCTGCAGGGGATGGATGGAAAGAGAAGGAAAAGGAAAAGCTCCTCCTCTGCCTCAGCTGCTTCCTTCCTTCCTTCCTTCCCAGCAGGGTCTTCCCAGAGAAATCCAAGGAAAAATGTGCTCCTGATCAAAGCTGCAGGTCTCTGAGGCCGAGTCCAATCCCTCTCCCTGGAATGTGGATTCCCAGGACAGGGTGTCCTGTCCTCCCGGTGGCCTTTGCAGCTCCAGGGGCTGTTCCACACATCCCACCTTCCCTGCAGCTCTTGGATGCGGCTTCGGAGGCTGAGCCGAAGTTCATCCGATCCTGAGGGTGTTTCCATCCCAGCTCCTGCCCTGTCCCTCTCCCTGGGGGATAAATCCCGGCCAGGAGCGAGGACACCAAACCCTCCATCTCTGGAATGTTTCCAACTCCTCGATCCTGCAGTGGAACCCCTGGGGGGGCATTTTGGGTGGTGCTGGGGGGTCCCTCCAGGAGACCCCACACAAGCCGGGGATGGAAAGCTGCTCCTGGGAGTTGCTGGTGTGGAACTGGCATTTTGGATGCCATCCTGGTGCCTCCACACCCCGTCAGCTCCACGTATTTTGTCCTTGCAGATCCCTTTCTCCGGGGTTTTTCAGCCCCGTGGCCTCCCTTGGCCAGACACACCCAGAAGATCCGGCCAAAATCACACTTCCAGCCCCACTCTGCTCCCCAACAGTCTCCCACGGGTGTTCCTGTGGGCCAGATGCCCTTTTCCTGCGGATCAAACCTCTCCCTGCGGGACTGGAAGGATCCATCTCCTCCTGGTGCTGGTGCTGAGTCCGGGCCAGCTCAGCCAAGGGGGATGAGGAGCATTAAATCCACGCTCTGAGGTGCTTCCCCTCCCTCTTCCTGGGCTCCAGGGGATTTATTCCAGACATTCCTTCAGGGGCTGGGTTAGGATGCAAGCCCAGCCGGCAGAAAAGCCCTCGGGGATTCCCCCACCCCTGTGATGGTGCGAGGAGGTCTCAGCCCTTCTGAGGGGGAGCAGAGGAGGGACAGGAGGGTCTGGGGAGGATCCACTGCCATTCCCAGGCCCTGCCCCTGCCCCTTGTGCTCACGGGGGTCATTCCCGGTGCACAAACAGCCCAGAGAATCCATGGGGAGGCTCCCAAGGGTGTCCCAGCCCTCCCAGGCTGGCAGAGCCCGCTCTGGCTCCCTGCCCGTGCCCAGCCCAGCGTGGGGAGCTCAGCCAGTCCCTGCCCTGGGCCCCTGCCAGCCCACACTCAGCCCTTTCATTCCCAAGCAGGAATCGCTCGGGCTTCCAGCGGGGCCTGGGAGCTCTGATCCCGCTCAGAGCCACGGCCCAGCCCTCGGCTCCAGGGCCAGCTGCTCCTGAGCCCCCAGCCCGGGCTCTGTGGGGACACAGAGGGGCTCCCCTGCCCTTCCCTGCCCTTCCCTGCCCTGCTCCAGCTCCGACCTGGAGCACCCATCCCAGGGGGAACCCCCCTGGATCTCCCCCGGTCACGAGGGGCCGTTTTCCTGGGCCTTGGTTTCTCAGGAGGGGCCACAGCAGGTCCCCAAAATCCTGCAGATCCCGGCAGAGCCCTCAGAGCCCTCAGAGCCCCCCTCCCAGCGCCAGGATGGAGCAACCGGCAGATTCCAGCGACCTGGATCGATCTCCCTGAGCTCCCCCGGGACCCGCAGCCTCTGATGCTCAATTAAGTGGACGTTACCCCGGCCCTCTCTGGTGATTAATCCAGGTTTAATTGCTGCTGCTGCTGCTGCTGGGCCAGGGCAGCATCTCCTTGTCCTGCCGGGTACAGGCTGTGCTGGCACAAATAACCTGGATTTCAACGGGGTCCCTCAGGAGTTCTGCAGCCCCTGTTCCACCCAAAACCTTCCTGCTCCAGCCTGCACGCCTGGAAACACCAGAACCTCCGAGTCAGGAACCATCAGCCTCCCTCAGGAACCACCATCCAACTCCAGACTCCAGAACTGACCCTGCTCTTCACGCCCAGGAGCTCGGGGCCTCCAGCACATCCACACCACGGATGGACGGAGCCAAACCACCTCCTGCCAGACCAGAACCGCTGCCAGAGCCCTAAAAACCCCACCAAAACCACCAGCTGTGCTCCAGGTGCGGGTGAGAAGGGAATTAAAGGCCACTTACCCACCTCTGGAGCCGGATCCTGGCCGGGAACCCCCTCCAGCAGCATCTTCCTGCACCAAAGCACGTCCCAAAACACGGCTACTTCTCCTGTCTCCTCTGCCTAAACCTCTCTTCTCCAGGTGGAAGCCAAAAAAAATCAGGACCAGAACCTGCTGCCACCTCTTCCAAAGCTCCAGGGGAGCCCCCAGCTCTCCTGGAATCTGAGCTAACCCAGCTCAGGGAGCACCTTCCTGCCCTACCCAGTCACTCCCCTCACATCCAAAAAGAGCTCGGAGGAAGGAGCCGAGGGTAGAGAAGATAAAAAACAAACAAACCAACGAAACAAATCAATTAAAAAGAAAAAAAAAAAATAAATCAGGATTATAAATCTAAAATTTTATTGAGACAAAAAAACTGACAGAGCTCGGTATGAAGTTAAAATCCAAACACGTACTTTACATTTAAACGACGTTTTCACAGAAACCTAAAAGCACACGAAATCTTTTTAAAAAAAGGTTTGTACAATGCAGGTCTAAAGAGAGAGATACCGCCCCAAGGAGGAGGTGCCAGGACTCTGGTGGGGCTCGGGACTGACTCCCCCCCAAAAATTAAATAAGTTTCAGTATTTGTAATAAATCTGAGGGTTGTTTTTTTTTTTTTTAAATCGAAGAGAAAAAAAAAAAATCAAACCCCTCTGAAGGTTTCGGGGCTCTGGCACCGACCTCCCCTCAAACCACCTCTTTGGGGGCAAGATGGGATTGAGGGGGGTTGGTTTGGTTTGTTTTTTTTTTTTTTCCTTGTGCTGCTGTTGGGTTTTTTTTCCTCTCCCTCCCCCAGCTCCCTGTGCTGCTTGGGCTGGACACCACAAATCACGGGGACAAAAAGAACCAGAGTGCTCAGAAGTCTCTTTCCCCTCCCTCCCTCCCTCCCCACCCCCATAATTTCATTTTTTTTTTTTGAGAAATAGCACCTTAGAACGGAAAGAAGGGTAGAAAAGGCTTGAAAAGGGTTAAGATCCATCCCCCCTCCCTCCCACCCCCCCCATACAATGCATGTGTCAGGAACTGGCAGTTCTGCTGCAGGACAATACAGAATCACAAGTTGGCATTTTCACAAGTCTCCCCCCCCCCCCCTCACCCCCTCCCACCCCCCAAAAACCATCACCCCCCCCCACACCCCCCCTACCCCTTAAAAATCGCTCGCAGGGTTTTGAGGATTCTCAGCTCTGGAGATTTGGACATTCACAGTTTCAGTCTCGTGTCTCTGTCCCTGTCTCCCCAGTTCTGTCAGCAACACTGGGCTTTTTTTTTATTTTATTTGCTCCCCCTTCCCCTTTTTTTTCTTTTCTTTTTTTTTTAATTTCAATTTTTTTTCTTTTTTTAATTCACGTTGTTTAAAAAAAAAAAAACCACAACAAAACCCCAAACAAACAAACAAACAAAAAAAAAACAACAAAGAGAAGATCTGGAAACGATCTGGAACGTTGTCACCAGACCTCACATCTCCCTCCCCAGTGAACGAGACTGATTTCCCCACGTCCCTCCCACCCCTCCCAAAAGAACCTTTACACCAGTAAATAGCAAAAGAAAACAAAAAGGAAAAAAAAAAAAGGAGAAAATAAAACAAAATAAAATAAAAGAGAGACCTACACACATGCTACGCCTTAAAAATGCAGAGTTAACACGAGTGGGAAGAAGGCCGTGGGTTGCTGAGATGGTCTTTGAAGATGAAGCAGTATCCACCTGCACCCCCTGCACCCCCAGCCCACCCACCCCAGTGAGTCCTTCATGGAAGGGGCTTTGCTTCCACTCCCCACGAGCTGCTGGGAAACAACAACCCCTCCCACACACCCCCCGCCCCCCAAAAATCCCCCTCCCCTCCTCCCGACCCTCTGATATCCCCCTTGTTTTTCCCTCCCCCTCCGAATTGAGCCGGGCTGGTTGGACTCTGGACACAGCAGGGAAGCTGCACGAAGCGCTGGGGCAGCTGCAGGGGCACAGAAACCATACTGGTCTCTTCAAAGGGCACCTTCTCCGGCCGTCTCCACGTCCCACCCGGGCAGAGCCGCCTCCAATCCCCTCCTGCTCACACCCCCAGGCCGCAGCTTTCCACCAAGGGCTGCCCAAAGAGCGGGGACAGAGGGCTTAGTTCTTGTCCTCCTTCTTGTCGTCGTCCTCGGAGGGGTAGGAGTGCCATGTCAGCCGCTCCTCGTAGAAGGAGATCACCACCTGAGGGCAGTTGATGTTGGCCTCCTTGGCGGGCACCAGGTCGGCCTCGTCCGAGTTCTTCCTGCAGGGGAGCAGAGAGGGGAGTCAGGGAGGGGTGGGGAAGTCAGGGAGGTATGGGAGGGACAGGGAAGTCAGGGAGGGACAGGGAAGTCAGGGAGGGAGAGGGGAAGTCAGGGAGGGAGAGGGGAAGTCAGGGAGGGAGAGGGGAAGTCAGGGAGGGAGAGGGGAGTCAGGGAGGGAAGGGGAAGTCAGGGAGGGAGAGGGGAGTCAGGGAGGGAAGGGGAAGTCAGGGAGGGAAGGGGAAGTCAGGGAGGGAGAGGGGAGTCAGGGAGGGAGACGGGAAGTCGGGGAGGGAGAGGGGAGTCAGGGAGGGAGAGGGAAGTCAGGGAGGGAAGGGGAAGTCAGGGAGGTGTGGGAGGGAGAGGGAAGTCAGGGAGGGAGAGGGAAGTCAGGGAGGGAGAGGGAAGTCAGGGAGGTGTGGGAGCAGAGAGGGGAGTCAGGGAGGTGTGGGAGGGACAGGGAAATCAGAGAGGGAAGTCAGGGAGGTGTGGGAGGGAGGGAAGTCAAGGAGGTGTGGGAGGGAAGGGAAGCCCAGAGGAAAATCCAGAATCCAGGGAAATGGGATCCTGGAGCCCCAGGGAGCCCTCCCCGGGTGGTTCCGGAGCGGGAGGAGCAGCAGGAAAAGCTCCGGGGTGAGTCCAGCTCAGGGATCAGAGCTGTGGCCCTGCCCCCAAACTCTCTGTCCTCCCACACCTCCACTGGCTTGGATCCTCCTGTGTCACCAGAGCCCAGGGGACACTGTCCTGGCTCTGGGAGTCATGGAATCACTGAGCTTGGAAGATCTCCCAGGCTGAGTCCCCCCTGTGCCCGATGCCCCCCCGTCACTGAGTGCCATGTCCAGCCCTTCCCTGGGCACCTCCAGGGGTGGGGACTCCAAACCTCCCTGGGCAGCCCCTTCCAGTGCTTTCCATGGAGAAATTCCTCCTGATGTCCAACCTGCCCCTCCCCTGGCACAGCCTGAGGCCGTTCCCTCTCCTCCTGTCCCAGTTCCCTGGGAGCAGAGCCCAACCCCCCCCGGCTCCCCCCTCCTGTCAGGGGGTTGCAGAGCCAGAAGGTCCCCCCTGAGCCTCCTTTTCTCCAGGCTGAGCCCCCCCAGCTCCCTCAGCTGCTCCAGCCCCTTCCCAGCTCCGTTCCCTTCCCTGCACACCCTCCAGCCCCTCCACATCCTTCTTGTCCTGAGGGGCCCAGACCAGGACACGGCCCTCGAGTGCCCACAGGGGGACAATCCCTTCCCTGCTCCTGCTGCCACCCCATCCCTGCTCCAAGCCTGGTGCCAGTGGCCTTCCTGCCCACCTGGGCACACATCCAGCTGCCAACACCAGCACCCTCAGGCCCTTCCCAGCTTTCCAGCCACAATCCCAGAGCATCCACAGGGACCTCTCGTTCCATCCCCTCCTCGGGGCAGCACAAAGTGCCCACCCTGTCCCTTCAGAGGACACCTGAAGGGACACCCCAAAGCCCCAGGACCCCCCCTGGGGCCCTCTCTGCTGGTTCCACACCACAGGAGCCCCCAGGCACACAGAGGTCCCCCCTGGAGCAGCAGGGCCTCCCCAGGCCTCCCTCCTGCCCCTCCCTGGCACAGAGGGAGTGGCAAAGTGCCAGCCCCCAAGGCACACTCACCACTTCATGAGGAACATCAGCTCCCCGCTGGAGTCCGTGGCGCCGATGATCCGCTCGGGCTCGAAGCCTCGGGCGAAACCTCGCGGCTTCTCCGACTGGAAAAGAGACAAATTCCCACTTGGAGCGTGCCCAGGGTGACACCCATGGCCCTGCTCTGGCCCCCAGGGTGACACAGCCCTGGTCTAGTCCCCAGAGTGACACCCCCAACCCTGCTCTGGTCCCCAGAGTGACACAGCCCTGTCCTGACCCCCAGGGTGACACCCCCAGCCCTGCTCTGGTCCCCAAGGTGACACCTCCAGCCCTGCTCTGGTCCCCAGGGTGACACAGCCCTGTCCTGGTCCCCAAGTGACATCCCCAGCCCTGTCCTGGCCCTCAGGGTGACACCCATGGCCCTGTTCTGGCACCAAGGTGACACAGCCCTGCTCTGGTCCCCAGGACATGCTGGGGGCTGCCCAGGAAGGCTCAGCCTGCAATTCCAGGGCCAGGGAGATGCTCCAAGCGCTGGAGAATCTATGGAGCCAGGCTGGGAGAGCTGGGGGGGGTTCACCTGGAGAAGGGAAGGCTCCAGGGAGAGCTGAGAGCCCCTTGCAGGGCTCCAAGAGAGCTGGAGAGGGACTGGGGACAAGGGATGGAGGGACAGGACATGGGGAATGGCTTCTCACTGCCAGAGGGCAGGGATAGATGGGATACTGGGAAGGAATTCTTCCCTGGGAGGATGGGGAGGGGCTGGGATGGAATTCTCAGAGAAGCTGTGGCTGCCCCATCCCTGGAAGTGTCCAAGGCCAGGCTGGAGCAACCTGGGACAGTGGAAGGTGTCCCTGCCCATGGCAGGGGGTGGCACTGGATGGGCTTTAAGGTCCCTTCCCACCCAAACCATCCCATGATCCCATGCCCGAGGCCTGTGGGACCCGGGAATCCCACTCAGGTGCCCCTCTGGAATGCCCAGCTGATGCTGCAGAAGGATCTGACTCCCAAGGCCCAGCTGCTCAAAGCCCTGTGCCTGCCAAGATCCAGCAGCTCCTGGGATGGGAACCAGGCTGCAGAGCCTCTCCGTGCCCGTTTTCCCGAGCAGGAAGCTCCGTGTTCCACCTCATCCCCCTTTTCCAGAGGCAACTCCTGCCCCTGGGAGTCCAGAACCCTCCTGGGGTTCTTCAGGACAAGCTGGGGGCTGGATTCACCCTTTTTGCCTCTGGATTCACTGAGCTGAGACAGCAGCTCCTGCCTCCTTCCCGAGGCTCCAGCTTTCCAAAGCTGCCTTCCTTTGGCAATCAAAGCTCCCATTCCTTGGGAAAACCAGCTTGAAGTGGCTGTTCCAGGGATCAGTCGCTGTGCCAGGGGCAGGGGGGTGAGCCCAGCACCCCCACCCTGCCTCACCTCCTCCTTCTTCTTCTTTGGTTTGCTCTCCTCCCCCTTGTCCTCCGTGTCCGACTCCGCTTTGCGTTTGCTGCCCTCGGATTTCTCGCTCTCGTGGGCGGTTTTCTGGGATTGCAGGAATTCTGCGATGAGGTCGGGGCAGTCCAGGTTCTCCTCGGGCTCCCAGGTGTTGTCCTCGCTGCAAAGCAAACAGGGCAGCTCAGTCCTGCAGCTTTTTCCAGGCTGAGGAAATCCCGGGATTTCGGCCGAGGAGCAGCAGGTCGGCCCCTGGCCCGATCCCGGCGGGAATGCTGGAGGGCAGGGCAGGGATTCCCCTCCTCAGGAGAGAACTGCAGCTCATTCCTCTGGCTGCTTGTCCCTCTCTGGAAAGGGGAAGACCCTCCCAGGGCCTGTTTGCAGGGCAAAACTGGGATTTTCCCACCCCAAGCCATGAGTTTGGGGCGTTTGGCAGAGCAGGATTTTCCCACCTGGAATTTGGGGTGTTGGGCACACTGGGATTTTCCCACCCTGCCCTCCTGGAATTTGGGGTGCTTGGCACACTGGGATTTTCCCACCCTGCCCTCCTGGAATTTGGGGTGTTTGGACACTGGGATTTTCCCATCCTGCCCTCCTGGAATTTGGGGTGTTTGGACACTGGGATTTTCCCACCCTGCCCTCTTGGAATTTGGGGTGTTTGGCACACTGGGATTTTCCCTGCTTTCCCTCTTTGCTCCATTCTCCACCCAAGGAGAGCCCCAGGGACACCAATCCTGCCTGGAATCTCTGGGATCCAAAGGCACAGGAGGTGCTGGCACACCCCTGGCCCCCAGAGCAGCCGGCTGGAGCCACTTACTCCGAGAATCCTTTCCACTTGAGCAGATATTCCACCTTTCCCTTCACCACCCGCCGATCCAGGACCTTCTCCACCACATATTCCTCCTCCTCTTCCTCTAGGACCTCTTCCACTTTCTTCTTGTTCTGTTTTTTTCCCATTGTGCTGGCCAGCTTTTCAGCTTTCGGGCGACGCTGCTGCGAGGGGAGGGAGCCGAGGTCAGCCCTGCCTGTGCCCCCCGGGAATTCTCCGGGATGCACAGGGGCAGGGAATGCTGCCTGGGAGAGAACAGGCAGGGAAAACACAGAGGGACGGGTCAGGATGGTGCTGCCAGGCCAACAGGAATCGAAATCCCGGGATTCTGATGCAAAGCTTTGGGGTTTTTTTGCCTCTCCAGCTCCTCATTCCCCCAATTCCAGGAACGCTTTTCCCACGGGAGCTGTTCCACACCTTGTCCCTCCTCACCCTGCTCCCTTCCCTTTCCTCACCTAAAGGGTGAACTGAGTGGTTTTTATATTAACTGGAAATTAATAAATCCTTAATCCAGGCCAAACCCAAGCCCCAGCCCCTGATCCCAACCTCCCCACGCTCCTTCCTTTCCTGGAGCGTGGATGGGCACTCTGGGATATTTATCCAACTCATCACCCCACAGCATGCAGGGTTTTATTTCCCCTCCTTATCTTCCAGAGCTGTTCAGTCAACCCAAAAATCCCTGGATATCCATCCAGGGCTGGCTGGGAAGGGAGAACTCCGGATTCAGAGCCAGTTGCCACCCACAAGGAAGCGTGTCCAGGTGGCCCTGGATGAGCTTTAAGGTCCTTTCCAACCCAAACCATTCCATGATCCCAAAATTCCATGACTCCATCCGGTCCCCCAGAATGAAGGGGTTTTTTTGCCTCATTCAATGAAGGGAACAAAAAGAAAACAACCACCTGGAAAGATCCCACCAAAACTGAGCCAGAGCCTGAGAGGCTTTTCCCTCCATTCCCGGGTGGAAATACTCCCAATGGCACCTCCAATCCCATTCCAGAGGGAAGCAAACCTGGAGCAGCGAGGCTCCTGGAGGTCTGGAGACTGGGAAGAGGAGGAGGAGGAGGAGGAGGAGGAGGAGGCAGGGCTGGCACAGCCACAGCCACAGCCGGGTGTGCAGCACAACAATGGAAAAGCCTCCGACCCTCCGGCATCTAATCCCGGCCCAGGAGCAGCAGGAAGCCCCAGGATCGTGTTTCACTCTGGAATTCCTCAGCCAGTTCCTTCCTCTCCCCTCCATCCTCCTCCTCTGGCACCACATGGCTGCTGGAGAAGCTGCTGGAGAAGGGGCTCAGAGCCCAGCAGGCCAGGGAAGAGGAGATTCCAGGGTGATTCCCAACAAGGCTCCGAAGAAAAACTCCAGGAGCGCCCGGAGGGGCGAGATCCCGGGATT
Source organism: Pseudopipra pipra (assembly GCF_036250125.1). Lineage (NCBI taxonomy): Eukaryota > Metazoa > Chordata > Aves > Passeriformes > Pipridae > Pseudopipra > Pseudopipra pipra. The sequence goes on from NC_087574.1 coordinate 5,557,793, forward strand.
GCTGCTCTCAGCAAAGGAATTCTCCTCAGCTGCAGCCAGAAGGGCTCCAGGGAAAGCTCTGTGGGCACTGCCTGGAGATGGAGGAGCTGCTCAGGCACCTGAGGGGGCTCAGCTGGATCCAGGGAGGATTCCAGAGGCAGCAGCTGGATCCAAGACTAATGGGAGAGCCAAGGGGAGCTCAGGGAGGAGCTGCTGAAATTCCAGGGGAACAGAGAAGGAGCAACACCCCGGATCCATCATTTTCTGGAGCAGCTGGGCAGGGAAGATGCAAGTCCAAGGCTGGGAGCACTTTGGGAAGGAGCTTCCCCCAGAAGGGTTGCAGGAATCTCCCCAAGCCTCCCGGATATTTGGGGGTTGTCCCTTCCAGCTCCCTGAGCATCCAATCCCAATAATCCTGGCTGGAGATCCAGGAGGATGAGGCCACATTCCCAGAGCCAGCAGGGAGCAGAGCTCCTGCACAGGCCTCTCCCTGCACTGCAGGAAAAAGGGAGAGAGGAGCTCCAAACCCTCCCAGGATTTATCCACAGAGCATCCAAGCTGCTCCACACCGGGAATAATCCCATGGAATCCTCAGCCACCAACACCCAAACCCTGCAGTTTTGGGGGTTGAAACAAGGCCTGATCCCTCCCTGGATATCTGGGAAGGCAGCACAGGGGGAATCCCTCCCTCCTCTCCAGGGATTCCAAACACACCTCTCGCTCCCACTGGGATGGAAAACGGAGCTGCTTCATTTGGGGGCAGTTTTGGGAAGCAGCTCCTCATCCGCCCCTTCCTCGGCCGTGTCCTTGTCCAGAGACACAAATCCAGCATTCCCACAGGTCCTGCTCTATCCCAAGGGCTTCACAACCCCCATTCCAAGCGTGCTGGCTCCCCCAGCTCCCCAATTTCCACTGGGAAGAGCTGGATAAAGCCTGCCCTGATGCTGAGGGGGGGCTGGGACTCCTGGGCTGGGTGTCCTGGCACATTTTGGGGGGGCTCTGGGGGGGGTTTTGGGGTCCCAACGGGGGTGGGCTGTGCCACCAGCGGGGTCCTGGCACGTTGGTGGCATTTGGGGACACTTTCTGGGGGGATCTGGGGGGGTTTTGGGGGGTCTGGGGGCTTTGGGGTCTCCTCCTTCATGGGGGGGGCTGGAACCCCCAAAAGGGAGGTGGGCTGTGCCTCCAGTGGGGTCCTGGCACGTGGGTGGCCTTTTGGGGGGCTCTGGGAGGTTCAGAGGGGTTTTGGGGTCCCAAGGGGGGTGGGCTGTGCCTCCAGTGGGGTCCTGGCATGTGGGTGGCCTGCTGGGGACACTTTTTGGGGGGGGTCTGGGGGGTTCAGGGGGGTTTTGGGGTCCCCTCCTCCAGGGGGGACTGGACTGTGCCGCTCCCCCAACAGCTCCTGCTCTGCCTCCCCCCCTCCCCTTCCCGACACATCCCAGCTTCCAACCACAGCTTCCCAATCCCATCTCCTGCCGGCCCCACCCCAGGGGGGAGGGGGAGCTCTCCCCCAGCCCCAAATCCCCCTCCCACCCGGCAGCTCTCCCTGCCCGGCCCCCCCGGGAGCGGCTGCCATCCCATTCCCGGCATTCCCGCAGCCTCTTCCCGCTCATTCTCCCCGCCAAAAAGTTGACACTTGTCCCTCCCCGCTCCCAGCTGGAGCCTGGATCCTCCCCCGCTCCTTCCCCGGCCTCCCCTTTTCCCTGGAGTTCCCTTCCCAAGAACAACTCCCTCCCCATCCCCCCCCGGGGTTTCCTTAAACCCCCATCCCCAAAAATCCCCCTTTATCCCCCCCAAAAACGGGTCCCTGCTCCAGCCCTTCTTTCCCAAAGGCACTTCCACCCCACAGCTTCCCATTTTCCCAGCTCCCCATCACATATCCACTAATTCCCCTCTTCCAGCACCCCCAAACACCCCCCTACACCCCAACACCCCCACTGAGCCCCTCTCTCAGCACCCAAAATCCCTTTCCCAGCACCTCAAACCCCTTCCAGTGACCCCTCCCAGCATCCCAATCCCAAAATGCCTCTCCCTGCACCCCAAATCCCACTCCATGACCCCTCCTCCCTCCCAGCACTCCCAAATCCCCCCCCAACCCTTCTCCCACCCCCTCCTCCACTACCCCCTCCTCAGCTCCCCAAATATCCCTCCACCCGACCCCCCCAGCATCCCAATCCCAAAATACTTCTCCCTGCACCCCAAACCCCCTCCACTGACCTCCCAGCATCCCAATCCTCCAAAATACTTCTCCCTGCACCCCAAACCCCCTCCACTGACCTCCCAGCATCCCAATCCTCCCAAAATACTTCTCCCTGCACCCCAAACCCCCTCCACTGACCTCCCAGCATCCCAATCCCAAAATACTTCTCCCTGCACCCCAAACCCCCTCCACTGACCCCCCCCTCCAACCACCCCAACGACACTTCCCCACCCCCTCCCCAGTCCCCCTAAACCCGTTCCCCAGCCCCCCAACCCCGCAGCACCCCAATCCCCCCAAAATACTTCTCCCTGCACCTCCAAACCCCCTCCACTAAACCCCCCAACATCCAAATCCCAAAATGCCTCTCTCCAGCCCCCCAAACCCCCTCCGCCGCCCCCCCCGCATCCCAATCCCCCCAAAATACTTCTCTCAGCCCCCCAAACCCCTCCCCTGACATCCCGACACCCCAAACCCCCCAAATGCTTCTCTCAGCCCCCCAAACCCCTCCCCTGACATCCCGACACCCCAAACCCCCCCAAATGCTTCTCTCAGCCCCCCAAACCCCCTCCCCTGACATCCCGACACCCCAAACCCCCCCAAATGCTTCTCTCAGCCCCCCAAACCCCCTCCCCCTGACATCCCGACACCCCAAACCCCCCAAATGCTTCTCTCAGCCCCCCAAACCCCTCCCCTGACCCCCCGACCCCCCAGCACCCCAATCCCCCCCAATCCTCCTCCCCGCACCCCAAACCGCCTCCGCTGACCCCCCCCTCCAACCGCCCCAACGACGCTTCTCCAACCCCCTCCCGGCCCCCCAAAACCCCTCCCCGACCCCCCCCAACCCCTCCGCACCCCCCCCTTCCCCAAACCTCCCCCCCACCCCCCCCAAACTCCCCCCCCGTTACCCCCCGCGCCCCCCCCACCCCTCCCACGCCCCCCGCCGCCCCCCCCCGCGCCCCCCCGCGCCGCCCGCGGACCTTGCACAGCCCCGCCGCCGGTGTGTGATGGAAGGGGCGCGGGGGCCGCTCGGGGGGTCGGGGGGGGTCCGGGCCTGGCCTCGCTCCGTCCGCCGCCCTGAACAAAAGAGCCCGGCCAGCGCCGCTGCCCGCCGCGCACACCGCGCATGCGCCGCGCTCCGCGCGGGGCGCGCCGGGGCTCGTAGTACCGCGCCCCGCGATTCCCGCGCGAAGCATGACGGGAGGTGTAGTCCGCGGCGCTCCGTGCGGCGGCGCCGCGGGGCATGGTGGGATGTGTAGTCCGCCGCAGCGCTGCATGATGGGAGGTGTAGTCCGCTGGAGCCACGCTGTGACTGAATTACACAATTAGGGTAATTAAGGGTGGGAAAAAAGCTCTGAGGGCATCGAGGCCAAGCTGTGACCCGTCAGCGCCCTGTACACCAGAGCAGGGCACTGAGCGTCCCGCTGTGCACCCGAGCCGTGCCAGCACAGCCAGGCAGGCCGAGCCAGAACAGCTCTGGGTGGGTTGTGCCCGGCTCGGTGATAAATAATCTGATTTATTGAATTACTGAGGTTGGAAAAGCCCTCTGTGATCCTTGGGTGCGACCGTTAACCCAGCGCTGCCAACCGATGTCACCAAGGGCCACATCCGCGAGCTTCCTGAGCACTCCCAGGAGCGGGGGCTCCGCCACTCCCTGGGCAGCCCCTTCCAACGTTTAACAACCCCTTCCATAAAGAAATTCCTCCCGATGTCCAACCTGGCCCTCCCCTGGCACGGCCGGAGGCCTTTTCCTCTCCTCCTGTCCCTTGTTCCCTGGGCTGCCGCTCCCGAACTACAACCGGAGGCCCTGGGAACCACAACTCCCGTCATGCCCCGCACCGGAAGCTCCCGCCGTTTCCGCGCTCTAAGGGCGCGCGCCGCCGCCGCCGCTTAAAGGGGCCGCGTCCTGTGCGAGGTGAGGGGGCCCCGAAAGGGGGGGGAGGTCCCGGGGCGGGCACGGGAAGGTCCGGGTGGGTCCCTCGGGGGTCCCTCAGGGGAGGTCTTTGGGTTCCCCTGCAGCCCCCAGCTGAGGAACCGGGGCTGGCGTTGGGCCTCGCCCCCACCCGCGGCCTCTCAAGGCCCGGCCTGGCTCGTCCCCCGGTGGTTCCCCTTCCCCCGGCGGGGTCCAAATTTTGGGATACCTGTGGGGATAGGGGAGGCTTTTCCTCCTCTGGAAGTGAAAACAGCCTCTAAAAATCCCCTTTCCCTCCCCCCCCAGTGTTTTGCAGGGGGCTGCTTTACAGACCTGTTTTACAGGTGCCCGGGCGTGGCAGGAATAAAGGGGATTAATCCCGATTTTTCCCCGCTGTGTGAGGGTTTTCCCTGAACTCAGAGATGTTGAGAGGGAGCCCTTTCCTTCCCTGGCAGGGAATACAGCTTCCAAAAATCACTTCCAGTGTTTTGTGTCCGAGCATGACAAGGAAAAGCAGGAATTAATAGGATTAATTCCCGTTTTCCTGCTGTGGAGCCTCTCCATGAGGCTCTTCCCTGAACTCTGAGCTGCTGGAATGGCTGGGATATCCCTGCCAGCGACAGGGGGTCTAAATTTTGGGACACCAAGCTGACAAGGAGTCCTGGAAAAAAAAAAATCACCCCCAGTGTTTTCCAGGTGGCTGTGTCCAAATGGGACAAGGAAAAGCAGGGATAAGTGGGATTAATCCCTGTTTTTCCTTCTGTATGATGCCTTTCCCCCGGATTCTGAGACGCTGGAATGGCTGGGACACCCCTGCCAGGGCCAGGAGGGTCCAAATTTTGGGATACCTGTTGGGATGAGGGAATATTTTCCTCCCCAGATGGGATAACAGGGCTAGAAAGAAATCACCCCCGGTGTTTTCCAGGTGGCTGTGTCCAAATGGGACAAGGAAAAGCAGGAATAAATGGGATTCGTTCCCATTTTTCCGGCTGTGATGTTCCTCTACGAGGCTTTTTCCCTGGATTCTGAGATGCTGGAATGGCTGGGACAGCCCTGCCAGGGCCAGGAGGGTCCAAATTTTGGGACACCGGGTTGTGAAGGGAGCCCTTTCCTTCTTCCAAAATCACTCCCAGTCTTTTCTAGGTGGCTGTGTCCAAACGGGACAAAGAAAAGCGGGAATAAACGGGATTAATTCCCGGTTTTGCTGCCGTGGAGCCTCCCCGGGAGGGTTTTCCCCGAGGTGGAGCCTCGGCCAGGCTGGAGCTGGGAAGGGAATGGAGCTGGGGGCGGGAGCTGGGAGCTGAACTCTGCTCTGTGCCGGTTGGGAAAGAGCATTCCCGCTGTTCCAGAGGCGGGAAGGGCAGTTAGGGATGTGTCAGCCGGGTGGATAAGAGATAACAAGGAACACTTTCCCTTGTCAGCACTGTGGGAACGGGAGCAGGAGGCGGGGGGGCAAATTCCACCTGGGATTTGTGGCTCCTCCAGCCCAAATCCTGGGCAGGTGAGAGGCAGCAGGGAAAACTTGGAATTGCAGGGACATAAACCCAACCCAGGATAACCCCAGAGCCCCTTAAACCAAGGCTTTCCCCCAAATCCCTGGAAGGGGATTTGCTGGAAGTGCTTAGGGCTGATCCCGAGCTGCTCCTCCGGGGGCTGGAAGTTGATCATTGGGATCAATTAACTCCCAATAAAGCCTCAATGAGATTATGTGTTCCTGGGGATGAAGGGACCTGAGCTTCCTGGGCTCCCTGCTCCCGGTTTTCCTGCATGGAGCCACCTCCCTCGGGGCTCTCTGCTCTTGGGAGCACCTTGGGAAACGAAATTCCCGTTCCTGGCAACCCTCTGCTCTTCCACTGGGCAATTCCCGATCCCTCCTCCTGCCTTTTGAAGCTGCTGGGGCAGAGCAGGAGCTCTAAAACCTCGGGATGATTCCACAGGGGTCATCCCAGCCTTTGTGGGGCCTGTGATCCCCTGGGATTTGGGAATGTGATGGTCCCAGCTGTGCTGCTGGACTGGTTCCGACTGGGAGCCCCGGGAAGTCTCGGAGCTCCCCCCAGAACTGACTCCTGGCACATTTGGCTCCTTCCCTCCTCTTTCCTCTTCCCTAAGGAGGATCTGGAAGCATCCTCGTTATTCCAGGGATCAGGGAGGGCAGCTGAGTGTGGCTGGTGCTGGGGGGATGCAGAAGACCCCAATGTGCTGATCCTCCTAAATCCCTTTTTTTTTTTCCCCAGATGTTTCCCGCTGGGCTCTGGCTCCTCTAGGATGTTGGAGACCCGAGAGGAAGTAAGACCCTTCCTGATGTGATAATTCCTGGCTGGAATTTGGCAGCACAGGGCGGTCTGGGAGAGGCAAAGGGTTCGTGGGGCAGAGCTGAGGGGCAGCTGGGGACAGGGCTGGGAATGTCTGGAGCTGCCTGTGGGAGCTGCCTGTGCTCTCCCTGGGACAGGGAAGCTGGAGGGGGTGGTGGTGGGGGGATCCCTGTCCCTGGAATGCCGGGGGGCTGAGCAGGGACCCCCCTCCTGCCCCCCAGGAACTGACCACGGTGCGAGTGCAGGACCCCCGAGTGCAGAACGAAGGCTCCTGGAATTCCTATGTGGATTACAAGATCTTCCTCCACGTGAGTCGGGGCTGAGGGACAGGGGGTGGAGCTGCAGAGCTCGGGACTCACCCGTGGGATCATCCAGAGTGGGATCATCCAGAGTGGGATCATCCAGAGTGGGATCATCCAGCATGAGTGGGATCATCCAGCACGTGGGGATGGAAGGAGCCCTCACAGGAGAACCCTCAGCTGCCTGTCCTGCCTTCTGTGGGTCTGAGACCCAGCATGGAGAGGATGGATCCCTGAGTCCCTCCTCTTCCTCCCTGCCCCTCAATTCCCATGGAACTGTTGGGTTTTTGTTTTCCCAGACCAACAGCAAGGCCTTCACTGCCAAGACCTCATGTGTGCGGCGCCGCTACCGTGAGTTCGTGTGGCTGAGGAGGCAGCTCCAGAAGAATGCTGGCCTGGTGTAAGCATTCCTTGGCCTTCCTTTCCTTCCTCCTGCTGCTCAGGGAGACCTGGGAGAGCCTTTCTCCCTGCCCTGGGTGACCCCTGTGAGCTCAGAGCAGATGTGGAGAGAAACCCCGGGCAGGAGCAGGGGATACTCGAGCTCCCGGGATCCAAGGGCCTGGCAGGTGCTGTCACAGTGTCCCCTGTGCTGGCACTGAGGTGACCTGAGCCCTGGTTCCCCCCCAGGCCTGTCCCAGAGCTGCCAGGAAAATCCACCTTCTTCGTGGGCAGCACGGACGAGTTCATCGAGAAGCGGAGACAGGGACTGCAGCAGTTCCTGGAGAAGTGAGTGCAGGATTCCTGAGGGCTGGGGGGGGGGGATGGCAGGGAGGGGACAATCCTGCTGCAGGGCTGTGAAGGTGCCCTGAAGGGTGACTGCCCCTCCTCTCTCCGTGCCCAGGGTGGTGCAGAACGTGGTGCTGCTCTCGGACAGCCGCCTGCACCTCTTCCTGCAGAGCCAGCTCTCCGTGCCCGCCATCGAGGCCTGCGTGCAGGGCCAGGGCCCCCAGACAGTGACAGAGGCCATCCTGCACTATGCCATGTCCAACTGTGGCTGGGTGCAGGAGGAGGAGGGTCGGCCCTCAACGCTGCCCGGGCAGGACCCGAGAGCCAGGTAATGCCAGGGCAGGGAGGAGGAGCATCCCAAGGGCATCCCCAGCTCCCTGGTGTGGGTCCCAGTGCAGCCCCAGCTCCCTGGTGTGGGTCCCAGTGCAGCCCCAGCTCCCTGGTGTGGGTCCCAGTGCAGCCCCAGCTCCTTGGTGCGGGTCCCAGTCCAGCCCCAGTTTCCTGCTGTGGATCCCAGTCCAGCTCCTCACTGTGGATCCCGGGATGGCACCTGCGTGGCAAGTAATGGCCAGAGGAGGGAAGAACTGTGGATCCAGAGGCATCCCCAGCTCCTGCTTGTGCCTCCCTGGAGGGAGCAGGAAAGGGCCAGGGGAGGGAGGAACATCCCAGGGCAGCCCCAGCTCCAGGGAGGGGTTGTGCCAAGGAGATCTGGAGACACAGGGGCACCTCAGGCCCTGAATCTCCCCTGGATCCCTTCTCCCCTCTGACCTGTTCCCCATTCCCAGCTGTGCCGGGCTGGGAAGCCCCCGGGGCTGCCTGGAGAGCATCCCGGACTGGAGCGACTTCGGCGTGGACGACGCGCGCTCGGAGAGCCCGGAGGAGCCCCCGGGGTCGGGGCAGGACCCGCAGTGACAGCCCTGGGGACACCCCCTGCCTTCCCAGGACCTGCTCCCTCGCTGGGAGAGGGGGCACTGTGGGAGCAGGGGGGTGACTGGGCTGCCTTGGGAACACGGCTCATCCCGGGCTCTCTCCCTGCTGATCCCGGCTGTCCCGGTGGCCCAGGCAGGGTTTGCAGCCCGGAGAAGGGATCTGGTGGGGGGTGAAACCTGTGTTTGTTGTTCCCACGGCCTTTGCCCTCTGGCTGGAGCAGCAGCAGGGCCCAGTGGGGTGGCAGTGCCACCTCCCTGCTCCTGGCACATCCCAGGGCAGGGTGGGATCCGCTGCCCGATGGGAAAAGGGCTTTCCTTGGTGGATCCAGGGCCGGCCGCTCTCTCCAGTTCAGCCCCCTGTGTCCCCCTCCCTCTGCAGCTCCTGGGGAGGGGAGAGGGGGCTCAGCTGCACCAACCCAGAGCCCACACCCGGGCTGCAGATCCCACACCCACCCCCGGGGCCTCCTGGCACAGCTTTCCCTCCCTGCGGGTTGGTTTCTGCAGCTGGAAAAACGGGAGCTGAGCTTTCCCCCCGGGCAGGGAATGAGTGGGGGGGGGGAGCAGTTTGTCACCCCTGCCCTGGGAGGGGGTGTCCCTTCCAAGTGGGCTTGGATTTGCTGCGATAAGAAGGAGCTGCTCCTGCTGCCCCTCCCCGCGTGGTCCTGCCCCGTCTCCTCCCCCGGCCCAGCCCCGGGTCAGGCAGGGCTGGGACGTGCTCGGACTCCAAATAAAACCGAAGCAGGAGAAGCTGCCGGGTCCGGCTGGGTGGTGTGGGCGGGGGCCGGGCCGGGAGAACTGCGGAGACAGGGATTTTGGGAAAACGGGGAGGGGAGGATGGCACCTTCCCCACACCAGCAACGCCAGCGCGGCTCCCCCTGCCCCGGGCACCGGGCGGGTCCCTCCCGGGGGGGCACGGAGGAGAGTCTGCCCTGAGTTCTGGGGGGGTTTTTGGATGCACCAGGGAGGGGGAGGGAGGGAGGGAGGGCTGGAAAGCCCTTGGAGGCGCATCCGAAATGTCAGGAGAAGTTCACGGCCAAGGCTGGCAGCTGCCGGGGCGCGGGAGCGCCGCTGCCATTGGCTGCCCCCCCCTCATGCATATTCATCCATATTCATGAGCGTGCGGCTCCAAATGGCGCAGCTGTGAGCCCAGCTGTGCCCGCGGCCCCTCTCCGTGCCCACCAACCCTTCCCGTGCCCACTGATCTTCTCCGTGCCCACCGACCCCTCCCCATGCCAACCGACCCCTTCCCGTTCCCAGTGACCCTTCCCCGTGCCACCGACCCCTCTCCGTGCCCACCAACCCTCTCTGTGCCCACGGACCCTCCCCGTGCCCACCAACCGTCTCTGTGCCCACCACCCCCTCTCCTTGCCCACCGACCCCTCCCTGTGCCAACCAGCCCTCCCCGTGCCCACCAACGCTTCCCATACCCACCACCCCCTCCCCGTGCCCACCAATCCCTTCCTGTGCCCACTGACCCTTTCCATGCCCACCGACCCCGCTCCTCGCCTGGCACAGCCTCCCTCAGGCACGACCCCCTCAGCCCAAGCCGTGCCCTGCCCCCGGCTCCCTCCCAGCCCCTGGTTTGCCCCAGGAGCGTGTCCTGGCACTGCCAGGAGCCACCCGGCCCTGGGGCTGCCCCTTCCCGAGGCAGGTCTGGGAAGGGCAACCCGTGGAGCTGCTGCAGCGAGGGCTCCATCCCTTCTCCATCCCCTCTCCATCCCTTCTCCATCCCCTCTCCATCCCTTCTCCATCCCCTCTCCATCCCCTCTCCATCCCCTCTCCATCCCCTCTCCATCCCCTTCTCCATCCCTTCTCCATCCCTTCTCCATCCCCTCTCCATCCCCTCTCCATCCCCTCTCCATCCCCTCTCCATCCCCTCTCCATCCCCTCTCCATCCCCTTCTCCATCCCTTCTCCATCCCTTCTCCATCCCTTCTCCATCCCCTCTCCATCCCCTCTCCATCCCCTCTCCATCCCCTCTCCATCCCCTCTCCATCCCCTCTCCATCCCCTCTCCATCCCTTCTCCTGCCTCTCTCATCCCTGGAGCCACAGCCCTGTTCCTGGCCGCCTTTCAGGGATTATTTTTAGTGCCAGTGATCGGCTCTTGCGGAGCTGTCGGGAAAACGGTGACTCAGGGGCAGCTCAGGCTGGGGGGGGCAGCAGCCCCTGGGCTGGGGGGTCCCACCTGGGGGGCAGTGGCTCTTTGGGAGGGGTGACTGTCCCCTCTGCCACATGTAGGGCGGGCTCAGCCCCTCGTGCCAGGGATTGGGGGGGCTGGAGGCAGCCCTGGAATGCTGGGGGGGCTCAGGGCACACGGAGCTGCCCAAGGTAACCTTCCCCACCTGGGGCAGGTGAGGGTGGTGTGGCCCCCTCCCTGTGCCCTCAATAGGCTGGCACAGCTCCCTTCTCCCTGGCTGCTGCCAGAGGAGCAGCCTGGAATGGGGCCAGGCTCTCCAGCCGGCACATCCTTATCCCCTGGGAAAGCAGCTCCTTCCCGTCTGTCCTTCCCCCTCCTCAACACCCCATGCCACGGAGCTCCTGCTCCAACCCGGGGCCAAAGCATCCTGCTCCCATCTCTCTCCTCTCCCATCTCCCCAGCAGAGCACAAAGGTCTCTGGAGCCCAGGATGAGGCCGTGGATTTGGGATCAGGCTCCTGAGGCCGTTTCCCACACGCTGGGCTGGGGCAGACACATCCAGGCAGCCCCAAGCCCTGATCCTGTTTGCTCCACAGCATCCCCCTGCAAAAAACATCCATTCCCTCCCGCCAGGATCCCAGAGGGCCCCCGGGAATGCTGCTGGAGAGATGGATTCAGGCCCTGCAGCCCCTCAGAACCAGCTGCTCCTTGCGAGATGCCTCTCGAATGGAGACAGCGAGGGCAGAGCAGAGGGGGAATTGCAGAGGGGGAATTTCCCTGCTCAGGGTCACCCACGCTGTGGAGAAACAGGGCTGGAAGTGTGGCTTGGGAATGCCAGAGGGATTTAAGCCGAGCTCTTGGCACCCCAAAACCCACACACACACATGGTGGAGGTTTATTCCCCACTGTGAGCAAAGCCTCGGGATGAGGCAGCGGGTGCCAGGATGGGGCTGGTGAGCATCCCATGGGATGGGGACACACAGACCCCGGGGAGCATCCCATGGGATTGGAACACAGACCCCAGGGATCATCCCATGGGATGGGGACACCCAGACCCCGGGGAGCATCCCATGGGATGGGGACACACAGACCCCGGGGAACATCCCATGGGATGGGGACACAGACCCCGGGGAGCATCCCATGGGATGGGGACACCCAGACCCCGGGGAGCATCCCATGGGATGGGGACACAGACCCCGGGGAACATCCCGGGCTCGGCCGCATCCTCAGCATCCCGTGGGATCCCCCCCTGGGTTGTGCCTGGCTCCAAACATCTGCCTGGCTCCAAACATCTGCCCTGGAGCTGCCCCTCGGGCTCCCCCCCGTGCCGGGAGGGGGTCCGCGGGGGCTGCCCCGCACGGCCCGGGGAGGGTTTGGGCACCTCCCCTGAAGGCTGCGGGGAGCGGGGCCCTACCACCATCTAGCGGCCCTTCAGCCAAGTGCGGGAGGAGGAGGAGGAGGAGGAAGAAGAGGAGGAGGAGGAGGAAGGGGAGGATGCACCGGGCTCAGCCGAGGGCTCGGCCAGGCCCGGGGGGCTCTGGGGGTGCTCAGGGAAGGGGAGGGGGGAGGTGGACCCGGGGGGCACTTCCCACCCCCTGCTCCGGCTCCACGAGGTCTGGAGCGGCCAAGGACGGAGAGGAAAACGCCTTTATTGCGGGGTGCCAACCCCCCCCCGGACCCCCAGGAGGGCACCCCCGGGCACCGCGGGGGTCTCTTCGTGCCAGGGGTGCTCACGGCAGGGCGGGCTGCTGGTGGGAACTGGTGTCACTGGTGTCTCAGCACGGCCAGGGAGAGAGGAGTGCCTGGGTTTGGGGACGGGGAGAGAGACACGGGTGACGGTGGGGAAGGGGACAGCGAGGCTGGCACTGCCACGGGCACAGAGGGACAAGGAGGTGGCAGCACTCCAGACCCCTCCTTCCCAGCCCTGCCCTGTGCCTCCGTTTCCACGAGGGAACGGCTCCATTGTGGGTTTTTGGGAGGAAAACTCTGTTTCTGGCGCTTGGTGTCGGGGTTGGTGGCACAGTGACAGCTCTTGGCGGCCCTGGGGGCTGCCGTGGCTTCACCACGTCCCTCCCATGGAATCTGGGGGGCACTGGGCGGGGTGGCACCGCCCCTGAACTGCCACCGTGGCTCCTGGTCTCGCCTGTTCCCGGGTAAAACGGGAGACCAGGAGATGGAGCCAGAGGCTCCAAAGTCCTCAGGGATGCCGGGACACCCCGGGGGATGGAGCTGTTTCACATTACCCACCTCCAGCCCTCATTCCCACCCACCTCCAGGCCCCATTCCCGGCAGGAACACCCCCCAGGTGCCCCCTCTGCTCTCACCTGGGGTCTCACTGTCCCTCCTCAGCGCTCCTCCAGCTCGTAGGCGGCCTCCAGGTAATCCCTGGGCACGATCCCAACCTCGTCGTTGAGCTCTCCCACCCACCAGCCGTACATGTCGTATTCCTGGGGGGACACAGGCAGGGAATGTGGCTCAGGGCCCTTCCTTTGGCTCTCCAACCCCCCCCAGACTCCAACAGAAAACCCCCCAGTCCCACCTCTCCCCCAGTAAATCCTTCCCTGCCCTTCCTGCCCCCCCTCCCTCATCCTGCCCCCTTCGCTCTGGGGCCTCTCAGAAACTCAACATTTAATTCACCCCCCGATATTTTGGGGGTGTTTAATTTCAAATATCAACCCCCCAGGGAGGCCCAGCCCTCAGCCTGGAGCTCCAGAAGCCCCTTCAGCTGGATCATGCCTGGATAATCCGTTCCCTCCCCAGATTTAGGTGGGATTTCCCCCCCCCCTCCCCGACAGGGAAATAACAACAGGGAAAACTTTCCTCCCTCCGTGTGTGCAAGAGGAGGAGTTTGCACGCACGGGTTCGAGGAGTTTGGCACCAAAACAGGTGAGCTTTAAAAAAACTGGATGTTAAATTTAGACATCCCATTCCCTGCCCCACGCTCCCTGTTCCCTCACTGCCTGGCTGGGGACATTTCATGTTGTCCCCCAAGCCCATCCCTGCTTCCTGACGGGGGAGAAGGGCTGAGTCACCCCAGACAGACACTCTGCAGATGGTGCCGCCCTCGCCAGAGCCAGGAAGGGGTGCCAGGAATCCTGACCCTCTCCGGGTCGGGATCCCGACGTTCCCCAGGGACCCCCCCACTGCAGCAAACAGCACAGAGCCAGGATGGGAAGGACTGGGGAGGGACAGCGGGATGGAGGGCTGGGAGAACACATCTCACCAGCCGGGAGGGAAAAAAAAATCCTCCCGCCAGAAGGAAAAAATCCGGGTTTATTTGTATCCCGGGCACCCACCCGGGCACGACCAGGACGCGGCGCCCGCCCCCCTCCCGCAGCAATTCCGCGGCTGGAACGCCGCGAGAGGTGTTTTAAAATAATTTCTGCTTTGACGGATCGCCGGCTAACCCAACGATCGCTCATAATCAAAGGGAGGGAGATGCAAATGAAGCGGCAGCCGAGCCCGAGCCGTTTATTCCGCCGCGCGCCGGTGCCAAAAAGAATTAAAACAACATTAAACTCCCGGCAATAACGTTTAAGTCCTCGTTTCCAAGTGCCAAATTGCGCCACTCTGGATCATACAGATGTTCGTTAATTATGCTAATTTTTATTAAACTATTAAAACGAGGAGAGCACTGGCACAGCGAGGCAGAGCCCAGCGCAGGGCGAACTCTGCTCTGTCTGGAGACGCTCGTTTCCATCTCGCCGACGCCTCTCGCCGGCTTCGGGGAGGGGGAGAGGGGGAGGAGGGAGTCTGAGGATGGGGTTTTGCTGGAATCTACCTAATTACACGCTAATGGGGCCTCTGCGCTCGGTACCTGCCTGGGCTGTGCTGCGGGAGGGGGGAGGGAAGTAATTTAGCCGAGACTTCGGGGAAGGGACTGGGAAGAAGCCGCTGATCGGGAGGGGAATCGCTCCAGGGAGGAGGGAGAGGGGAGGGGGATCTCTGCCCCCTCCGCTGCTCTGGGTGCTGCCTGCGGGGGGTGTTGGGGTGCCAGGAGCCCCTGGGAACCCCAGCTGGGCATCGGGCAGGAGACAGAGCACAGCCAGCGCTCTGCCCCAGCCCCAAACTGGGAATCCGGTGCCCTTCCCGTGCTGGCAATGAACAGGGGACTGGGTTTGGGGGTCACCCTCTGCACGGCCATGAGGGGCTCGCTGTGCCCCCGAAACGCTGGGATTTCTCCCAGGAAAGAAGAAACCCCACCCTCCCAAAGCACTTCTCCAAGCGTCATTCCCGAAATCCCTGGTGCTGAACGGAGCCGGAGCAGGCGCCGGCTGGGATCATCACCCTGGCTGGGATCATCACCCTGGCTGGGATCACCACCCTGGCTGGGATCATCACCCTGGCTGGTATCATCCCCCTGGCTGGGATCACCACCCTGGCTGGGATCATCACCCTGGCTGGGATCATCACCCTGGCTGGGATCATCACCCGGGATCATCACCTGCCATCAGGGCTTTTGGGGGGGGGGATTTGGGATCATCACCTGCCATCAGGGCTTTTGGGGGGGGATTTGGGATCATCACCCACCATCAGGGCTTTTGGAGGGGGGGTTGGTGCACGGGGCTGTAAAAAGCCTCGAGCTGCTCATTCCATCGGCAAGGGAGAGGGAAAAGGGGGAAAGGAAACAACTCCAGGCGACAGCCACGACCTGGATTTCGGTGGGAACGGCACTTCCTTGGCACATCCCCCAGCCTGGCACACAGAGGAGTTAATCTGGGTGATGCTCACCCTTTTCTCCACATCTGCTATTTTGTAGGGTGGCTCCTTATAAAAATCAACAATTCCCACTTGTTTCCAGGGATTGGATTCCCAGCCAGGGAGCTTTGGATACACAGCTGGGGCTGGGGGCTCCTTCCCCTTTTTCCATCTGCAGTGTCAGCTCTGGCATCGCCAGGGTGGGCACAGTGTCCCATCCCACCAGGATCCGAGTGTCCCATCCCAACACAATCCATGTGTCCCATCCCAACACAATCCATGTGTCCCATCCCACCAGGATCCGAGTGTCCCATCCCAACACAATCCATGTGTCCCATCCCAACACAATCCATGTGTCCCATCCCAACACAATCCATGTGTCCCATCCCACTGGGAGCTCCATGTCCCATCCCAACACAATCCATGTGTCCCATCCCACTGGGAGCTCCATGTCCCATCCCAGGGGGAAGGAGCTGACACCCGGGAGGAGCTCAGGGCAGCAACACTCGGGGAGATGGAGGAGGAGGAAGGTGATGGGCCCTGGAGGGGGAAAACCGGGAAGAAACAACCATGAGGAAAATTTTGGCAAGGATAAGAGGCCACCTCCTCCTTGAGACCATTCCTCGGGCTTTCCAAGGAGGGACCAGCCCCAAATAAGTTCAGGATTCCATTTCCCCTTAAAAACAACCTAACTTCTCCTTGAGAAAATTCCTCAGGTTTTCCATGGAGGGATCAGCCCCAAATGGGTTCAGGATTTACCCAATTAACCATTTCCCCTTAAAAAAACCCCAGACCCTCCTTGAGACCAATCCTCGGGCTTTCCATGGAGTGACCAGTCCCAAAGGGGTTCAGGATTTACCCCATTAACCATTTCTCATCAAAACCAACCCAGATTCTCCTAGAGACCATTCCTCGGGCTTTGCAAGGAGGGACCAGCCCCAAAAGGGTTCAGGATTCCATTTCCCCTTAAAAACAACCTAACTTCTCCTTGAGACAATTCCTCGGGCTTTCCATGGAGGGACCAGCCCCAAATGAGTTCAGGATTCCATTTCCCCTTAAAAATAACTCAGCTCCTCCTTGAGACAATTCCTCAGGCTTTGAGACCAGCCCCAAATGGGTTCAGGATTTACCCAGTTAACCAAAATTACCGACCAGCAGAGCCAGGCACCGCCACAGACCCCAAACCCACCCGCCCCAGAGCACGACCCCGGCTCGGGGGCACCGCGCCAGCCGGGGACAGAGGGACAAACATCCCTCCGGACACCGGGAGGGGGCAGAGGAGAGGGGGACAATCAGCCCGGCGGCCCCGGGGCTCGGGAGCCCGCGTGGAACCGGCGCGTTCATCTTTTTATTCCAGCCTTTTATTCCAGCCGGCTCCCTCCCTGACCGCGGTGCCAACCCTCAGGCACCGCGAACGCGCGACTGGAAAACAATGTGACGGAAATGTTTAATCTGCTCAGCCCATCTGTGCCGCGTATTTCTCCAGATCTCCCCGAGAGAGGCGCCTTCCGAATCTCCACATTGCCTTTAATATTCTCCTAAATCACCTCCCCACCGCACTTCAAGGGCCATTGCTACAATATCACAGGTTCATCGAGAGTGCACGGCAGAAGGGGAGGGGGGGGGACGCGCAGGGAGGGAGGGCTGGAAGGTGCGGGCTGGGGGATTTTTTTTATTTTAAAGTCTTTCCCGGGGCCGGTGTCCCTGTGCCCCCCCCCTCGGACAGGAGAGAGAGGAGATAAAATAAAATAAAATAATCAGGGGAGGAGACGGGGAAAAAAAATCCAAGGGAAGTTGTCGCCGGTGATTAGAGGGGCTGTTTGGAAGCAAACAGGCTGGAATGGGGCGAAAATCATTCCCAAAGAATTGCTTTTATCGAGCTCCTTCCTCTCCTCCCTCCAGAGGGTTCTGGCCCGCTCCGAGCTCCACGTGGAAAATGGGTGTGGATGCTCAGACGCCCCAAAACAACATCAGCACAGGGTGGGCACAGCACTCCTGGGTGCCCCCAGCCTGGCACAGCTCAGGTGCCTTCCCCCCCCTCCCTGCCCCAGTTTCCTCATCCCACCAAAGCCAAGGGGGGAGAAAAGGAAAATGAGGACAGATTTGTCAGCAGGGCCTGAGAGGAACAAGGGGCAATGGTTTTAAGAGGAAAAATGGGAGATTCAGACCAGATAGAAGGGATAAATTCTTCCCTGTGAGGGTGGGGAGGGGCTGGGATGGATTTCCCAGAGAAGCTGTGGCTGCCCCTGGATCCCTGGAAGTGTCCAAGGCCAGGTTGGACAGGTCTTGGAGCAACCTGGGCTGGTGGAAGGTGTCCCTGCCCGTGGCAGGGGGTGGCACTGGACGGGCTTTAAGGTCCCTTCCAACCCAAATGTGATTCTAGGATTGATTCCAGGATTGATTCCGGGATTCTGTCTCCACTGTCTCTGCACCCTCCCCGGGGTTCTGGGTGCTGTCACCCCACATCACCCCCCAGCCCTCCACGGGGTCCAGGGGATGTGCTGGGTCTGGGGGTGCAGGGGGGATCCAGGGATGCAGGGACATGTAGGGTGCTGGGAGGATGCCCGGGATCCAGGGATGAGCAGGACCCAGGGATGAGCAGGATGCAGGGATAAGAAAGATTCAGGGATGAGCGGGGTGCAGGGAGGGGGCTGGGGGTGCAGGGATACTTTAGGTGCTGGGAGGATGCCCAGGATCCAGGGATGAGCAGGATCCAGGGATGCAGGGGGTGCAGGGAGGGGTCTGCAGGTGCAGGGAGGGGTCTGGGGGTGCAGGAGGGTCTGGGGGTGCAGGGAGGGGTCCGGGGGTGCAGGGAGGGGTCTGGGGGTGCAGGGAGGGGTCTGGGGGTGCAGGAGGGTCTCGGGGTGCAGGAGGGTCTGGGGGTGCAGGGAGGGGTCTGGGGGTGCAGGGAGGGATGCAGGGGGTGCAGGGAGGGGTCTGGGGGTGCAGGGAGGGGTCTGGGGGTGCAGGGAGGGTCTGGGGGTGCCGGGGGGGTGCCCGGGGGTCCATGGCTGCGCGGGGCACAGGGCAGGCGGGGATGGGGGGGGGCTGCTCGGCGGGCGGGCGGTCCCGCATCCCCCGCGTTGCCATGGCAGCCGCTCCCGGCTTCGCTTCCTGCATCCCCGGGGGCCGCGCAGCCGGATCCACCTGCTCCTCCCGACCCTCCGCGGGGTCATCGCCAGGTCGGCAGAATAAATGAACGCGAGCACTAATGATGTGTTCGCGGCTGTTTATGCTCTCCGTGTGTCAGGGGCACTCACATTTAGAGAGCTCATTATGGCTGCAATTAGGCTGCACCATCGCGAGATATTTAACTCCTTTTTCTTTTAAATTAGCATTTTAATAACGTTGCTTTGAGCGGGGGGAAACAAAATGACCATTTTTCACGGACAAACTTCCTAGCTGTAGGTGCAACTTTAATGGCGAAGTTGCAAGGGAGGTAAAAACCAGCTCGAGCCCGGTCCCTTCCCTGCCGTCCCTGCCCTCGCCGCCACCGGGAAAGGGGGGAGGAAAAATAAAAACCAACAGAAAAACAAAACCGGGAGCGATTTTTATCTGCTTTATCGCACACTCCATTTCCTAAATTTGTTCTGCAGCCAATTATTTTCGCCTCTGAAGTCCCCGCACGCTCCCGCCGGGTGGAGACGAGCGGCCAGCGGAGTTAAAAACTCCGCCTGTGACCTGGGAAGAGGGCTCGGGATAATCGCGTGTGCCGGGAACCAGCCGGCCCTGACCGCCCGGCAGAGGGGAGCGGGGACGCGGAGGGGAGCGGGGAGTGCCGATTCCCTGCTGGATTTTATCCAGAGAGCTAAAATAGCTTTACACAGTAACACGCACATCCCACCCCAGCTCCTCTCCAAAAGTCACCCGATTATTTCCCCAAACCCTTGGGATGGGTTTGGGGCACTGGGGGAGGCAGAGGGAACGAGGGGGATAAACCCTGGGATGGGGAGAAGGTGACGGATCCACAACTTCACCGGGAATTTGCAAAACCACCTCGTTTTCTTCCCGCATTCCCCACCCAGTGCAAAACCCCGAGCCCAGCCAGCCCCAAACTGCTGCCCCAAACTGCTGCTTCCTTCCTTCCTTGGGATTCAAACCCCTGATTAATGGGTGACCTCAAACAACCCGTCTTTCCCCCGGGATTGATGGGAGGGATGTGGGGAAAGGATGAGGGACCCCCGGGGGGGGGGAAGAAGCACCTGAACCGGGACAGGGGGGCACTGGGAGCAGGGTCCTTCTCTTCCCTGTGACTTGTCACAGGGAGCAGGGTCCCTCTCTGTCCTGGGATGGGGTCACTGGGAGTGGGTGTCCCTCTCTTCCCTGGGATGGGGTCACTGGGAGTGGGTGTCCCCCTCTTCCCTGGGATGGGGTCACAGGGAGCAGGGTCCCTCTCTGCCCTGGGATGGGGTCACTGGGAGTGGGTGTCCCCCTCTTCCCTCGGACAAGGAGTCCCAGGGCCCACGTTCCAAACCCCAATCCCACCCCTTTCTCTGACACCTGGCATCCCCCCAACCACCCCATCCCAGGATAAGGAGCCAGACCCAGGACCCCCGGATCCCTCACACACCCAAGGGTCCCAAATCCATGGAGAACCACACGAGGAAAGGGCAGGAGAGGACGGAACAAGGCTCGGCCCTGGCGAAAACGATGCTCCGAGTGCTCCTGCCTCATCCCTCTGCTGCACTTCCATAAATCCAGGGCTGGGAGCGGCGGCTGGAAGTGGGTGATCGCTACCCCAGGACATATCGAGCCGCATCTCGTGTTATTTTAATTAAATCCTGCATTATGGTTTGTGACAACTCCGGCGCGAACGAATCCCGAATTAAAGTCTTACTTAGGCATTCCATGGCTCCCCCCCCTCCTCTGCTCCCCCCTCTCCGTGGCACAAAAGAGAGGGGCCATAAAATCAAGATGTTGGTTCGTTTACAGATGGAGCAGCTTGGGAAAGGGGATATAGAAAAGAAAAAAAAAGAAAGGAAAGGAGGGAAGGGAGGGCGGAGGGAAGGATGGAGGGAAAGGAGGATGGAGGGAAGGATGGAGGGAAGAGAGGATGGAGGGAAGGGAGAATGGAGGGAAGGAAGGATGGAGGGAAAGGGAAGGGAGGATGGAGAGAAGGGAGAACAGAGGGAAGGAAGGATGGAGGGAAGGGAGGATGGAGGGGGATGATGGAGAGAAGGCAGGACAGAGGGAAGGGAAGATGGAGGGAAGGGAGGACGGAGGGAAGAGAGGATGGAGAGAAGGGAGGATGGAGAGAAGGGAGAACAGAGGGAAGGGAGGATGGAGAGAAGGGAGGATGAAGGGGGATGATGGAGGGAAGGGAGGACGGAAGGAAGGGAGAATGGAGGGGAGGATGGAGAGAAGGAAGGAGGGAGGGAAGGGAAGACAGAAGGAAGGGAGGATGGAGGGAGATGATGGAGGGAAGGAAGGATGGAGGGAAGGGAGGATGGAGCAGAGTGAGCACAGAACGCCGGCGGGTGTGGGGTCCTGAGTGGGGTGGGACATGAACCTGCCCCCAAACCAGGCTCCTCCGAGCTCCCCCACCCCAAACCAGGCTCCTCCGAGCTCCCCCACCCCAAACCAGGCTCCTCCGAGCTCCCCCACCCCAAACCAGGTTCCTCTGAGCTCCCCCACCCCAAACCAGGTTCCTCTGAGCTCCCCCACCCCAAACCAGGCTCCTCCGAGCTCCCCCACCCCCGGATTTCAGCGTTGTCAGGATTATAATTCCTGCTCTCACTTTTAACCCTCGACCTGTGACCTCAAAGAGGGCGAAACGCCGGGAATTGGGGACGTTTGGGGGCACGGAGGGACTCCTGGCCAAGGCAAACTCGATTTTATTCCCGAGCCCGGGAGTTTGGACTCCGGGAGTTTGAATCCCATCCATCTATTAACTCGTCCCTGATGGCAACGAGCCGGCTACGTGACATTTTGCAACAGAACCCGCTGGAAATGTTACCACATCAATTGGTTTAAATGTTACCGGCGCCTCCTGGCCCCCGAGATGGTTTTATAATTAGCTCCGTCTCTCTCTAATGAACAAAGATTCCCTCCCTCTGCTGGCATCTCACATCAGCAAAGGAAACAAAGGTGCCCTGAGCTCCACAGGCTCCCACCTGGCAGGGCTGGAGGTGCCACTCTCAGCCCTTGGCACATTTGAGCCCCCCCGGGCTGTTCTGCCCCTGTGGAATTGGGATTTTATCCTCAGGGCTCCTCCTTTTCCTCTCCCACTTCCCAAATCTGAACAGCCTGCATCCAGGCGTGGATGGATAGAACAGAGAGATAATATTGTTTATAATATTGTATGTTATATAATATATAATATATAATATATAATATATAATATATAATATATAATATATAATATATAATATATAGTATATAGTATATAATATATAATATATAATATATAATACATAATACATAATGTATAATGTATAATATATAATATATAATATATAATATATAATATATAATATATAATATATAATATAATCATGATTATCCCAAGTTGGAAGGGACCCACAAGGATCACCAAAGTCCAACTCAATAATATTACACTCATAATGTTGTAGTCAATAATATGACATAGCTAAAAATATATATATTACATATAAATATATGTAAATATATATTATATATATTATAATCATATAATATATTATATAGTATATAATCATGAATGTCCCAAGTTGGAGGGGACCCACAAGGATCACCAAAGTCCAACTCAATAATATTACGCTCATAATGTTATAGTCAATATTATATAGCTAAAAATATATTATATATATACATTATATATTTATATAATATATAAATATATTATAATCATGTAATATATAATATATTATATAATATATAATTATGAATATCCTGAGTTGGAAGGGACCCTCAAGGATCACCAAAGTCCAACTCAGTAATATTACACTCATAATGTTATAGTCAATAATATTACATAGCTAAAAATATATTATATATATTATATATAAATATATATAAATATATATAACATATATATATATTATAATCATGTAATATATAATATAATATATTATATAATCATGAATATCCCGAGTTGGAGGGGACCCTCAAGGATCACCAAAGTCCAACTCAATAATATTACACTCATAATGTTATAGTCAATAATATTATATAGCTAAAAATATATTATATATATTATATATAAATATATATAATATATAAATATATTATAATCATGTAATATATAATATATTATATAATATATTATATAATTATGAATATCCCGAGTTGGAGGGGACCCACAAGGATCACCAAAGTCCAGATCAATAATATTACACTCATAATGTTATAGTCAATAATATTCCATAGCTAAAAATATAAGATCTTGCCTATATAATTACACATTATATCTATATAATATCTATATAATATGTAGGTCCATAAAACAACCTGGGAAAGCTGCAATCAGGAAGGGAAGGGTTTAAGGACGAGGCTTCACTTTAACACCTCCCATCATCACGACTTCCAAGCGAAATTCCCATTTACAAAACAAACTGGGAAACTGTCAGGCATTTGCCACACTGGAGTAAAAAACCCTCTCTATTTATTCACTCATATATTTATTTACTTATTGATCTGCTTCCTCATATAAAGCCCTTTCTTCACCCACCCCGAGATTGATTTATTTCTCTGTTTTCCTCTCCCATTATTTATCCCTTTGCCTCTGTATTTATTCACCTATTTACCTCCCCGCTTAGCTCAACGTTTATTTATTTACCCCGACGTGCATTTACCTATTTATTCGCTCTTTATTTATTTAGTTTTGCCACCCAAGGGCACGGCAGCAAATGTCACACCCCCCCAAAAAAAACCCCCATCGAGGGGTTTGTCCTTAAATCTCTGTCAAATCCAAGGCAGGAGCCGGGTCTGGAGGAGCTGCCGCTCGTTCCGGAGCCTTTGGAAAATGGCAGGATTGTCACACTCAGAGACACAAATTTTCCCCGTTAATATATTCGAATGGAAACCTCTGAATCCAATCCTACACGGGCACATCTAATAAATTCACAATATTTCAGCCTCAACAGCCTCCGACGGTTCGTTTTAAAGATTTATGGGGTAAAAAATTACTGGGTGATGAATATAGTTTATTCTGGGCAGTATTGGAGGGGAGAAGGAATTAAACTACTGTCTTTAACACGGAATTTATTATTACCTCTGTCAAAGCCCACGTCCTTAACAGCATTTATTATACATTTCAGGGCAAAATAAATGCTCTGAGTGTTTCCTCCAACCTGAGATTCCCCCGTGGAACAACGTGCCAGCCCGGGAGGAGCTCGTGGGCTTGGGGGGAAAGGTCTCAGCAACTTCCAGAGAGAACCAGGGATGGGTTTGGGATACCAGGAGCACGGGAAAGGGGCTCCCTGTGCCCTCAGGGACCAGACTGTCCATGGCCAAAGTGGGGGGAAAGCAGTGGGGTCGGGGAAAAAATTTGGGATGTGGCATCAGGGACATGCAGGTGAGTCCCTGTGGAGAGGGAAAAATTTGGGATGAAGCATCAGGGACATGTAGGTGAGTCCCTGTGGAGAGGGAAAAATGGATGAAGCACAAGGGACATGCAGGTGAGTCCCTGTGGAGAGGGAAAAATTTGGGATGAAGCATCAGGGACATGTAGGTGAGTCCCTGTGGAGGGGGAAAAATTTGGGATGAAGCATCAGGGGTGTGAAGGTGAGTCCCTGTGGAGAGGGAAAAATTTGGGATGAAGCATCAAGGACATGGGGGTGAGTGTCTATAAAATTTGGGATGCAGTAGGGGAGACACAGGGGTGAGTCCCTGTGGAAGGGGCACGATTTGGGACATGCGGGGGAGTCCCTGTAAAATTTGGGATGTAGCATGAGAGACACAGGGGTGAGTCCCTGTGGAAGGGGCACGATTTGGGAGCAGCATCAAGGACAGGGGGGTGAGTCCCTCTAAAATTTGGGACACAGCCTGAAGGGCACGTGGGTGAGTCCCTGTGGAAGGGGCACGATTTGGGACAGGGGGATGAGTCCCTATAAAATCTGGGGCACAGCACGAAGGACATATGAATGAATCCCTGTGGATGGGGCACAATCTGGGACATGGGGGTGAGTCCCCATAAAATTTGGGACACAGCACGAAGGGCACATGGATGAACCCCCGTAGATGGGGCAAAATTGGGGACATGGGGGTGAGTCCCCATAAAATTTGGGGCACAGCCTGAAGGACACATGGATGAATCCCTGTGGATGGGGCACAATTTGGGACATGGGGGTGAGTCCCTATAAAATTTAGGATGCAGTTCAGAGACACAGGGGTGAGTCCCTGTGGAAGGGGCACATCCTGGGAGCAGCATCAAGGACAGGGGGGTGAGTCCCTATAAAATTTGGGGCACAGCACGAAGGACACACGGATGAACCCCTGTGGATGGGGCACAATTTGGGGCATGGGGGTGAGTCCCTCTAAAATCCGGGACACAGCCTGAAGGGCAGGTGCCCCCCCGTGGAAGGGGC